>NC_070608.1:54830000-54840000 GCF_027172205.1 Podarcis raffonei | reverse complement strand
ATGGAGCTAGAATTACACCTGACATTTCCTGAACAAATTTTCAAGGAAACATCTCAAGGCAAGAAGCTGTTTTTCAGCTACCATCAGATTAAAATATTTCCTTCTTTGTTCAGCGATAATCTGTTGCTAGTAAAATTAGGTAAATAGGTTTGTTGCTGGCCTGAGGTATACAGAGAACTAAAATAATTGATTTTTATTGATAGCGTTCAGCACTTTCCGTTTTACTTCTTACAAAGAACACTCTGGGGAAAAATGCATTAGGCAGGATGAAAAATAAACGGTACTGGTAAGAAAAGTTACAATAGCACGCTTTTTGTGTGCGTGGAAAACACACACTGAGACGCACACTGAAAAATAATCCCAAACACACACTTTTACACTCCCTAGTGGCCAACCTAGGAATAACACTGCAGACCCTTTGCAGCTGGCCTGTAATTCTGGCCAAAGAACAGAATGACTGTTGCAGCAGATGTACTAAATGGCAAGCAGATTGACAATGCCTTAAAAAGGTGTG
Source organism: Podarcis raffonei (assembly GCF_027172205.1). Lineage (NCBI taxonomy): Eukaryota > Metazoa > Chordata > Lepidosauria > Squamata > Lacertidae > Podarcis > Podarcis raffonei. The sequence goes on along the minus strand of NC_070608.1, from coordinate 54,839,486 downwards.
CGGGGGGGAAAAACCCCGTTACGTTTTCAAAGAGAAGAATATGGTGCTAAAGCAGATATGTGGTAAAACAGGACCCGTTTGTAATTGCTAAATCAGAACTCGAGCCAATAGAGCTCACCCACTTTGAGAACGTTAAGTAGCTACAAAAATGGTTAGCATGGGGGGGGGGGAGCTTTGAATTTGTTACTTCCATCTTACTTAATGCACACCTTAACATATATATTTCACATCTGTTTTGCTAGTGCCAAACAGAGGAGGAAATATGGGCTTGGGGGAGGTGGCTAAAGAGGGAATATTCTACATAATCCAAATTTAGGATCCACAACTGTTACTTGAATGGTAGTACATTAATAGGACAGTTTTCAACTGTCAGCCTATCTGATTTTTCATTTTCAGAAAAAGGTTATAAAACAGGAATGTGATTTGTATTAAGAAATCCTTTAAAGCATTAAAGGATTTTAAAGTGATGGTGGGTATGCTTATTTATCAAAAACAAACACTGCATATTAAGGAAAAGAATCTATTCAGTGCTCAGCCACTCTGCTGTGTACTTACTGCGTTATAAATTCTCAGAATTTGTTTCTAGAGATCCTTAATATCCTACAGGGACCCCTTTCATTTATTCTTGTCCTTGTTATAGCTGTGTTTCTGATATTATAGTTATCATGGCTAAGATTTTTTTAAGCAAGACCAGGTGTTCTTCAGAAGCCCTAACATAACACTGTGATTTAAGGACCATAGCATGTTGGGTGTATGTTCCTGCATAGAGAATATTAGAAAGGAAAAGCTAATGCTGTTCATAGCACAGAAATTTCTGCTCCAAGGTGCTTTACTTAACATTGCTTTCATTAAAAACTCACACAAACTGGAGAGAGAGAGGAGGAAAATCTAGATGCTCTCTCGCAGAATAAAAAAAACCAATGAGGAACACAACAGGCAAAAAATGTGGACACACACAGTAGCACTTCTAATTTACTTTTCATTCTAAAATAATGCATTACTTCAGCAGCTTGCACCTGGTGACAATTTCAAAATCTAAAAATTACGAAATGACTATGGACATCATGACTGTAACATTGTAACCAAATGGGTAAATGCTTAACTATTTTAGTTACAGCTAAGGTCTTTTGGAAATATATATTTCAAGAAAATTAATGAATCCCTAAATCAGTACTATAAAATATAAAGAATTTATACATAATTAAGACATTAATCTTCATGGTACAGAAGAAAAGTTATTGTTTATCATCTCCACGTTAAAATGAAATTCCTAAACTGGCACTTTTTATCATTTTCAGAGCTGAGCACCATCCCTATTAATAATAAATTAAGCAGTTGCATCCAGCTACATAAATTGGGAGTTGATTGCAATGGGACAGAAAACTGTAACAGGCAACAATTATGTTTACTGCAAAAAGTGGTTGGGGTGATTTCCCCACCTCTGCTGCTTAAATAGCAGCGGAAAGTGTAGAAGTTGCAATATGCATATATTAAAGAAAACTGGTTGCAGCATATACCAGGTAAGAATGAGAATATTATGTTCCTCAGTGCTGAAAACCCAAAATAGAAATGTTGTAAGGACTTGTTTTGGTATGTCCTTTGTGCATTTATAAATTTTATTGGAAAGCTGTTCAAGGAATACAATGTTTACAGTGCTGTTTTTGCAATTGTATATTTTATTCTTATATTTTTGATCAATGTCCTTGAGCATTAATGACCAGCATTTGAACATTGGCTGCTCACGAAAAAGCAAGCAAGCACAGTTTGCCTCAGTTGTGTTAAAGGGGACAAGTTAAAGGGGAAAAAACTAAATCCAGAAATAAAGGCTTCTTGTGTTTGACATAAATTAAATTGTTTTTAAGTACAATATGACCAGAGGCTCACTTCTCAAAAAATGAAAACCCACCTTTTAAAAAACAGCTGCCTCAATAAAAGCTGGCTAGAAAGAAACGATAAATTCCTGTTTCTATTAAATTCCTTAGGACAGTATCAAGAAAAGGAGCGGGTTCTGTGGTATTCATTTAGCAGGGCTGCCATATGGCTGTATAGTATGTTCTATGTTCTCGTGTTAAGCACTTCTTTAGTACTGCAGAATGTTAAATGTCTGGACATTAGCAAAGAAACCAGGGCAACAGTATTTACACGGCGGACCCTTGACTCAAAAGTAACGAGAGGATTGTAACATTTTGGGGGGACTTTAGAGACGGTGTGCTTAGAAAAATGGTGAATACTGTATGACTAAGCACATGAAGTAAGAAAAATGTATAGGTCAACTCATTTATAGTAATTCAACCTTCATCTTCTGATTTACTTACTGTAAAAATCTATTAGAGCTCCAATTTGGTAGTGAACTGTAGCCATCTACTGGAATGAAGAGATAAAGCAAAAGCTTAAGACAATATTCATCCCCAAGAACCTCGCATGCTCTGCTTATTATCTAATCTAGCCCAGGAAGCAGAAATTGAATACACTTAGAAGCTATTAATACTATTAAAGGCATTCCTTTCTCAGCTACTGCTCTTTCCGCACAGTGCACCGAAATTTTGATGCCACAATTTAAAAATACTTATATACAATAAATTTATTGCTTTCCATCATATGGGGACCCAAGTTTCATTTATGCCCTTAGAAAGGGGGGAGGGGATTGTGTTCCGTTAACCAAACATTCTTACTTTCCAGACACAGTCTAGAACAAGACCCCACAATCTTTTCTAGCAGCTTGTGCAAATTCATAGTTTCTGTTTGAAGCAATATGTAACAATGCAGTGTACAGCTGTACGACTGAAAAATCTGAGCAAAGAGAAAGCCTAAACACAAATCCTGTTTCAGTGGCAGGAAAAAACACATCTCTTTCTTTTCACATCAACAAATGTTGAGTTGCATGTCCTTGGTGCATGTTAAATTTGGGGCCTGGGCCACACACAACTGCTTTCCTCAGTCACTCTCTCTGCAGGGCACTCTCTTTTTAAGCAATATTTAATGAATGGCTATTTCCTTAAAATTAAAATGCAGACAGGCAGAACTCAGAAGGGGGAAAATTAAAAGCTCAGGCAGAGCCCACAGTCCTTATTTTTGAGGACAAAATCCTGAACTGCTGGTTGCTTCTACAGTACAGCCAGTTTTCAGAAGTTCTAGTGAAATGTTTGGATGAAGAGTTTCAGCTGTACGCCTCATATATATTTCCCTTGGGTTCCCACACTATACACTAACATGGTATGGTATCATATAAAGATTTAATTCATCAATATATAGATTGAAGAATAAATCTTGCTGTAACAAACGCATACCGGTGGCAATTCACAAGTATCATCACAGCAACCCTACCCTTATCCACCTAGCTTCATATACCTATGGCACCAATGAATTTTACATGAGAGTGTTTTGCCACACACAAGCTCAGAATTTCACATCTGGTGTAGAATTCAGCATTCATAGAGTCTTTGCTTTCAAAACAAAAGTAAGTTACTCACTCCTATAGCTGCAGAGAAAAGCTAAGCAAGGGTAATCATGACCAGGGATCAGTGCTCTATGTGGCTTAACATCTCTCCAATAACCACCCTCTCTGTGGTGACTGGCATGGAGTAGCAGCAATATTGTCTGACTAGTCCTGTGGACGGTTGTGGGAAGGTGTTGTGGTATGAACTGCATCAGCACAGGAAGTCAGTGAGCCAACCAAACAAACAGATTCTATTTGTAGTTGGGCAGTATGTGAAAGTGTCTTCACAACATATGCTCTAACAGCAGTGGGGTGAGGGGGATATGCCCCTAATAATATTCACCAGGAAACAGTGAGTTGGATCCAAAGGTGGCTTTACATAAACAAGAAAAGTTTGGGTCCCGAAGAGGCTTCCAAGTGGGGGAATGCAATTCTTATAAACTCCCCTTTCTCCCTTCACAGCACCTCCCATTGAGTGTCCGATACCCTGGACCAGATTTGGGGGGGAGTACATTCAAGAACCGAGACGTAACATCTTCCTGTTCTAGGAGTGGGAGACATTTACAGGATTCCCCACCCTCTATGCTATTATTTCACAAAAATATTAAGCTATGCTTTCTTGACCATGGGGACCACTGCCAAGTAATTCAAAGCCACGTATCAGGCCTTGTAGCTAAATAGTGTATGAAACTACTTTTCTTTAAAATCTTCACAATAAGGAAAGTGAAAATTTCACCCTAGTTCATGTAATCTGGTGAATTCAGCTTAAGGAATTCTGATGCCCGGACTCCATATCCAGACATATCTGTGTGCTGTTTTACATGGCGGTGTTCTCATGCGAGGACAGGAAATATTTATGCTTCTGTGTATCTTCTACATTTCCTCCTAATTTCCACCCTCTCTTCTTGTGCTGCTGTTTTCTGTCTGCGGTTTGCTTCTTGCATTATTTTGTTAAAGAAAAAACTGTTTGAAACTGCATAACAAAGGAAGAGGGAAAGACAACATATGAGTAAAAGAGGGCACCTTTTCCTGCAGGCTTGTGTGGGAGCCATAAAATGAGCGTGAAAAGGGCTCTGCTGGAGCAGATCAAAGGTACTCTGGCATCTTGTTTTCACAGTGGCCAACCAGATGCTTATGGGAAGCCCACAAGCAGGACCAGAGTGCAACCCCACCTGCCATTCCTAGCAACAGGTATACAAAGGCTTACTGCCACCAACAGTAGAGGTAGTACACAGCCATCATGGCTAGCGGCCATCTTTTATGAACCATTCTAATGAGCTTTCTATCTTTGACTGAGGTACTTCATATACACGAGTACACATAAACTAAAAGAATGTAGCTAAAGCCTATCCTAATATGCAGTTTTGAGGTTTACAGGTGGTTTGTACCCAAACTCATGGTTACTACCTGTTTCTATAAATGCAGACCCACTTTGTGCAGTCTGAAGAGCTTTCTGGATCCACAAACACACCAAGTACATCATGCCATCATAACGCAGGATAGGACATTCCTTTGGTACTCATTCAGCGAACCCCACATTTCAACAGATGTGGTGACTTCACCACAAACTTTTCTGGGCTCTTTAGGACAAGAAGCATCATAACTGCAAGAAAGATTATATTGCAAAACAATGACATTGTGAAAGAAGAAATTAGAAGGATATATTCCATATTCTCCACAAATGGTGTATCTGGAGTTGTACACAATTCCAGAACACTAGCTGAATAATAACGATAACATTGTGTGACAGCATACCAAAAACAAAAACCACAGGAACTATTCCACTCTAAATGGAAAGTATGGTAATGCCCTAGGACTCGAATCCTTTCAGTGGTGCCATGGTTTCTGTTTAGTGCTGCTGGCTGAGTGACAAAATCAAAGTTGCTTAGCCATATAGGTTTTAATTGATTGATTAACTGATTAAATCTAAATATATATAGTTTTGAAGAAAAAGCATCCTTTCTTTGTATTAAGGCGATATATGTACATATGCTTCACAGAAGCCACGCTCTTAAAACATTCCAAAATCCACAGCTGAGCAATACCTTTCTTAGGCCCAACCAAAATGCTGCAAATAGTGAGCAAGCTCTCAATTTCTTAATTAGTCTTCACAAGCCTAGAACAGAGGTGGCCAACCTGGGGGCCTCCAACTTTCCTCTTGTTCTCTTGTCCCCTCCACATCCTCAAAATCTGCTCCAGAGGGTTGGAGGACCTCTGAAGCGGATTTTGGGGGTGCACAGGAGGAGGAGTGGAAATGAAAGCACTGTTGTGTTAGCTGCAGCATTGGGCCATGAGGCAGTAAAATGGGGTAAAGAAAAAATTCAAAAGGGGTAAAACTTCAAAAATGGAGATCGGTCATTACTTCTTTTTTCTTAAATCCTAGGCGTGACTTGATTTCACAGTCAGGGGCAGTATGGTTCTGGGTATCAGTTGCTCGCAAACACAAGAGGGGGGAGTTTCCTTGCTTCTGGGTTCTGCTTGCAGGCTTCCTGCAGACATCTAGTCCGGACTAGATTGGCCTGATCTAGTGTTCTTACATCAATACTAGAAGAAGCTAATTCAATCTGTCTGCAATCTTTGCCTTGAAACTAAATAGCCACCTCATGGCTGCAACATTCAATCTAATGTTTGTATTCTTTCATGGTTATCATCCACCCACTGCTCTGTGTAATTTTTAGCCAGATAAAGTAGCCCTGTGCTCCTAACCTGGACACTGTCACCTGCTCTGCTCCCAGATCTGAACTAGGGAGGAGAGTATTTCCAGAGAGGAGCTGCCAAGGTCAAGACAGCCAGAAGCACCTCTGACATCAGCAAGGGAGGAGGGTAAATCCGTCAAGCCCCCTCCACTGAAGATAGCAACTGCTATAATCTTGCATTCCTGTCTTCTTGGTCCAGAGATTATCATATGCTCCGTTTCCACATTGCAACAGGCGGGTGGAGACATTTTCCCAGAGACAAGTTACGTCTATGAGGATTCTGGCTGATGCTAAGAACGGGTACGGAGCTTGATCTTACCCCACCTCCCTCCCATCTACTCAATGGTGGAGCTGACCCCAAAGCAGAGCGGCCACTGGGCTCGGGGCAGCTCCCTTACACGCTGGAGCCAGGCTCCAATGAGGGAGCTGATGTGGGGGCACCTGGTGTCCCGTCCCCCCCAACGCTATGCCCAAGCATCCAATTTTACTTGCGTGGCATAACAGTAAGAAAAACAATCTGACTGCTGGTTTTTGTAAGTTGCTCCGGGAGCTTTTTTGGCTAAATGGAAGAGAATATCTGCCTTGGTATCTCAGTCAGTAGAGCATGAGACTCTTAGTTGAGGGTTCAAACCCCATGTTGGGCAAAAGATTCCTGCATTTCAGGGGGTTGGCCCAGATGACCCTTGTGATCCCTTCCAACTCTACAATTCTATGATTCTATGCTTTAGAAGAAGAAGAAGAGGAAGGAGTCTCAAAGCGGCTAACATTCTCCTTTCCCTTCCTCCCCCACAACAAACACTCTGTGAGGTGAGTGGGGCTGAGAGACTTCAAAGAAGTGTGACTGGCCCAAGGTCACCCAGCAGCTGCATGTGGAGGAACGGAGACGCGAACCCGGTTCCCAGATTACGAGACTACCGCTCTTAACCACTACACCACACTGGCTCTCTAAATAACTGTGGGTTCCTTTTTCCTTATGCGCCTACATGGCTTCCTTTGCTTTTACTGCATCTTAAAAGTGAGTGACTGTCTGCCTTCTTTATTGTTTATTTAAAATGTCTGTACCTCATCCTTTGGCCAAAGGGGAAATGGGGGAAAGTCACAGCTACCAGCAGCAGTTTTTGTTAAGTATTTCTGTTAAAAGTAATTAACATTTTTCTACATTGTTGCTTTCTTAATTGGATAGATCCACCATCTGGAACATCGATAAGGCCTATTGCCACCCTGTCCATCTGCTGCTTGAAGTAAGAATGAGCAGCCAGGCTCAAAGTGAGATTCATGGCCAAGGGAAGGACAACCCTCTACCACATGGAACTCTCTGAGATTATGAGCAAAGGGGTGGTCTCTTTGCAGATGGAGCTGAGGTCTAGGCATGAACTCTTGCTGGTTTGTACTCAAGTATCATGCTTGGGCTTTTAGTTGGCTGGGTGTGCTAACTATTTAAGTGAGAGTAGGAAGTTAAGCAAAGGGTACTGGGGAAAGTTAGGTGGGACTCTTTGGGGGGGTGTTTTCAACTATTAAAACAGTACTGTGCTGTCACAGTTTCATCAAGTCTCATTTGTGCTACATTGGATCTGCATTGCAAACTGCTTTGGCAGCAATCTTGAATGAAATATGGAGTACAAATAAAAATTAATCAAACTGATTATCTGACTAAACATTGGTATCTACAACTACACAGACATTTTCCCACTTTTCATTTCAAATACCTTCCAGCCGTTCTTGTGCAACATCTCACTGAGATGGCTGGGTATGAAATCTACAAGTGCAATAACTTATAACATTTGTGTAACTCATACGCTACACTTCTTGTCATGCCTCCATAAATGTTTTAAATAGGCTGCATCAGCGCTGAATTCTAACAACCAACCACTTCTCAAAACTTTCCAAACGAAATGGAAAGACGTTTATTAGGTAGGACATCCAGCAGCCCTGCATAAACACCAGCCCCAGCAAACCTGCCAGGGTGGCAGCCAGGCAGTGGCATGGTGGTAGCCATCTCTCTCTCTCTCTCTCTCTCTATCTGCAAATGCCCCACTTATTGTGAAAATTATCGCTCACAGCCAGGCCCACAACAGCAGGATTCACAGCAGTAGTGCTGAGTGAACTACAGTCACACAAATGGAATCTAGCCCAACCACAACCCCAGAAATCCCATGTGATCCGAAGGCACTCATGGGGGCTGCTACATGCCCATCATTAGATATATATTATTATATCTCCTTCTAAAAATTATTCTGACTATTAAATGGTGGAATATTTATTTCAAGAGTAGTCAATTGCTCTGTGTCCTCAAGCAAATAAATTAATTTCTCTTGTTTTGGTATTTGAACACATATATCGCACGCGCCCCCCACACCCTTCATCATATATTTTTTTTCCTTTTGCAGAATTCAGATTGTACAATGGCCACCACAGACCTCATATGGGCTGCAATGCTCAAAGCACTTACGACAAATTAATAATACAACACAGTTTGAGAGTTGGCATTATGAAGTTTCAACTGCTTTAGAAGCAAACACATAAATATTGATTCTGCTAACAGATAATTATTAGCCCTCCTGCACAGAAGCAGACATTTTTGTCCAACTTGAAGGGGAGAGTTTTCTGTAGGATCCTAGATACTCACACACGTTCAGGGCAGAAATCCACTTGGAAATCCTCCACAGATCACTTGAAATTAAGAGGTGCTCTCTTTGATTTGAAAATGGCTTCTGCCAAGAATAGTATGTGTGATTTACATGTGTCAGTTGGCACACAACATCAAGCAATGCTTTCGCGCCCTATGTTCACAGATGTCCATCTCCCGAGACCCAGGCCACTTACTTCCCAGCTTTAAACAAACTATAGCTTGCCATTACAGAATCACAGAACTAGTGCATTCACAGGGGAAGTGCAAACCAAGGCTGGCTGACACACCAGGAAGGAGCCCGACTGTTCAAGAGGAAAGGGAGTGCAAAAGCCCAGAACAAGGTCATATAATTTCAAACAACGGTTTGCTGTAACAGACAAACCTGTCTTTTCACTAACATTATTTTTTTAAAATTCTGAGCTCTAATGATCTTCAGATTAGTTTCAGTATATAAGGATTGAACAAAGCAAGGATGATACTCTGTCACAGAAGAAAATAGTGCTAAGACTGAATCAAATTCCAGGTTGCTATTAGAGCCATGCCTGTAATCCCCTTATATTAGATAAGCCAAAATAAAAATAAAAATCCATAAAGTCTGCTGTCCTGTGTCTTGGAATCTACCACTCTTTAAAATCTGTGCATCTTGAACCTGAGTATTATTCATTGCACACTGTGCTAACTACTTTTGTTTTCGCTGATTATTTTCACTCCAGCGCTTGGAGGAC